>NW_006912932.1:771593-804581 GCF_000585535.1 Cladophialophora psammophila CBS 110553 | reverse complement strand
CCGTTATGGCAATTGCAAAGTCTCAATTGACTCCCTCCCCAGGGATTAATAGTATTCCAACACCCACGCGGCCTTTGCCTGGCCCCCGTGGTCTATATGATGATACATAAGAACAATAGGTTTGGTACTAACAACAACAACAACAAAGAGCCTCCCCTAACCGTCAATAGTAGCAACAAGAAAAAGAAATGTCCGTTGCCAGACGGGTGTCAGTCTATTGTGTGTCATCAGGTCATATATGCTTTTTTGGGTATCTTGTGGGAAAAAAAAAAGTCAAACTCCCGCGCCATTGTCTGTCGACCGTTGATACAAGTATGCTTGATGTAAATACAGTTCCCCTTACTTTTTGATAGCCTTCTCCTCGGTGTCACGGTTCGATCTTGCTCGGGCAGCGTCTGATTCTTCGACACCGGACCCACGCTCCCTGCCTCGATCGCTTGACAGGCCGCGTGAGAGGAAACCTCGAAGCACGTTGGGTCTGGAAGTCCGCTCCGTGACGTCCTGCAACGACCAAGGCATCAGCTTGGGCTCCTGCTTGGCGATCTTGCAGAACAGCGTAGAGAATATGAACTCTTCTCCTTGTCCATTAAACAAGGGGAGATGTCGATAGCCTTTCTGCAGGCTGTCGAGTTTGGCTGTGAAGGCCGCAAGCTGTTTGACCCCTTTGCCCGTGTGTCTTCCGTCATCCGAATTTAGGACGATGAATCGAACAAAAACAAGTTCAGGGTATTTGGTCTCGAGGGAAAGTTCGATGTTTTCCCCAAATTGAGGGTTATACCCATTGCCGAACCGAATTTGCGTCTGTCTTCGATAGGGCGATCCAATGCCGTGATAGCCGTTCGAGTAGGTCTCGGTGCCACCAGTGCCGTTGGCTATCCCCCGAGCTCGGTCCTCTGCGCTGAACATTTGCACTTCAATAAACGGGTTCAATGGGGTATCTTTGCCCATGTTTGCCGCTCGAGGCAACTGTTGAGCCGAAATCACTTGGACGGAGAATCTGATCTTATAGCGGGGCAGCTTGACCCGATGCTCGAAATCTCCGTGCTTGGTCCGAGGCTTTCTGAGATAGTCGGGCTTCAACACATAGCCATACGCGTCTGTACCGGCGGCAAACATGGCCTGGTTCATCTGCATATGAGCGTCGAAGGTCTGCCAGTTCAAGGCGACCATTTGGACCCCCCTCCGCCAGAAGGTGTTGGGATCAAAATTGGAGGACTGGAAGCGCAGAGTCTTGGGGTAAACACGGCACAGGTGGTGGAGATTGTGGTCTTCGAACAGAGATTTGTGCTCCGTAGAACGACAGAGCTCGATGGCTCTGTTTTCGTTGAGCGAGAATATATGGTTGTATTGTTGGAAACGAAGGTCCTTAGCATCGCGGAGCGTATAGCCTTTCATATATACGCCGAGAGCAGACAAATGAGAGCCCACCTTGCTCAGCTTTGGGACACGCCGCTGACTTTCAATGGTCGAAGGTGAGTTCGGTGCAACATCGCTTTCCTCATCGGCACTGCTTCCGCTTGTTGCCGTGACCGATCGGTCGGTGGGTGAATAAATGGTCTCTGGAGGCGTAACCAATGCGGGACTCGAGACATAGGGTACTTTTGCTGGGAGCACCCAGTTTGTCGGTTGGGCTCCGAGTCTGTTCGGAGAACTTGCGCTCCGATCTCGATTCACAGGGGCAGGACGCCGCGACGCTGCAAGGTCCGCGTGAAGCTCTGTGGACTTCACTTTGATGAGTATCTTGTACTTGAGATCTTCTGGAGAAGGCAGCTGTGCCGTAAAGCCAGGCAGAGGGTAAAGAAGAAGGCGCTCCCCAAACACGTCACACATGATCTGCACCATTCTGGCTTGTTGTTCGGCATCACAGTGAACTTCCAGGGAAATGATCACCGGGTACGGAGTGACATCGAACGCGCATCGTTGGATGGCATTGACACAGTCCGAGAAAAGTACCGAACTTGTGCGAGTACGACCGTGGGTCACTCTCGGGTGGCCATCTTGACCGTTCCAGCAGTCAATTTCAACGCAGCGACATCCGTGTCGCAAGGCAGTGATGTAGGTTTCCGCTGAAGCGGTGCCTCCCACTTGCCAACCGGTCAGATACGTGTTGTGGGAGCTTGAAATGAAATATTCCCCAAGAGGTCGATCAAAGTTGGGAGCCGAAGCTTCGGGCTTGGTATAGACATGGCAGTCCTTGGAGACAATGAAAGATGCAAAAGCGTTGGCGTCAATGAGACCGGATCTTTGCATGACTGGATCATCCGAAAACGACATGGCTATCAAGTCGTTGATCTTCTCCTCCCAGACATCAGACTCGGACAGGGAATCGATATGAATCCCTTGATGACGCTTAAGGAAGGCAATGAACTGAGACCTCGTAACGCCCCTGGAATCGTCACCCCTCAGTTCGTCGAAGATCTTCCTGATATCGCTTCTTTCTCGAAGACGTCTGAGGAATTCCCGGAATTGAGGGTAGTCTAAGAGTTCCGACTTGTTGACGTCGACAAAATGAAAATGTTCCTCCAACTCCCTCTCGGGAATGTGGATGTGGAGTTTACGGCAAAGCACCTGTATGGATGGGAGGTCAAGACCGTCGGCTTTGGCGATGTTGTGTTTGGCCGTCCGCTTTGCCATTTCATTGTCCCAGTGAGCTCGAACGACCGATTCGCGTTCAGTAGATCCGACCATGCTCGTCATCAGCTCCTCTCGATGCTTCGCCAGGCTTTCCAAGGTCTCGACCCATAGTCGAAGATCCTGGCGATTGCGAGCAACGAGATGCAATGACTTGACCTGCTTGGCCGAATCCGACGTGGTATAGTTGATGGTGAAGCACAGCTCCGGGTCGACGGCTTCACCACGGAGCTGCGACTGGTAACTGGCAGCTTCCTCGCCACTCCGGATGCTCTTGATGTTGTCAATATGAAAGACTTTGGTTGTCACCGCACCCTTCCACGAGACACGGGAACCCTCGACGTCCATGTAGAATAGTTTCTCTTGTTTTTTGTTCTTGGTGATCTTGGTCAATAAGCAGCCCGCCACCAGATGCTCCGGGACGCACGGCGCTTGGCCCTCGGGACTCGTGTCTATCAATGTGGTGGGCTCGCTGGAAATGCTCATTGTGTCACCAGCGTAGAGTCCCAAGCCCGTCTGCAGATCCAGGGGCAAGGGATCCAAAGACGGCGACTCCACAGTGTAAACACTCGTAATGGCATTCTTGCTGTCACTGCGACGTCTGGTGATTGGCCCAGTGCTTCCGTCACGCCGGGAGTGGGCGGACGATGAGGCCTTCCTCCGCAGAGTCTGTCGAGCTGAGGACACGCCATCTTTGGCACTTTGGGAGAGCTTGCGCATGATTCCAACCTTGGAGCCTGCCGAGGGTTCCTTGGGGGGAGAAAACACATGAGGGGAGACGAGGCTCTCGCCGAGCTCAAATGGCACGGGGTTTCCGAGGTGAGGTAATTGGTAGATGGGATGTGACACCAATGGAGAAGATTGGATCGAGCTGATATAGGGGCTCTGGGTCATGGAGGATGTGCTGTTGGCGGAGACTGGAGTGACCGAGGAGGAGGGATGAAGAGTCGTATTCACCCGCTGGTATGAGGGCATGCGAGCCAGAGAACGCGGATGAGGCGACGGGGAGTTGTCGCGGCTCCGCAACGCCCTGGCGGAGGGCGAGGGCGAGGGCGTAGCAGAGATCATGGCGCAGAAAGCCAGATGGTAAAGGGTATGGGAGGTTCTTTTCGACTAAGCTCAGGTTCGAGAGTGACGACGTAGGGGAGTCCAGCTCTGTCTATAGCGTTTCGACGGCTTCATTATGCTGATTTTCGCGGTGGGAGATCCGGATCAACGCCCCCGAGCTTGTAGAGAACTTAGCGTCGCATGCAGCATCCAGTAACCCCTAGGCAAAGGCCATGTGGGCGCAGGCCTGATGGTGGTGTAGGGCACTCTCCGAATTTGTGTTGGTGCAGCTGCAATGCAGGCCAGGGTTCAGATGCAAGTACAATGCGTTGCCGTCTGGTGGCAGTGTCAGATCGGGGTGGGTGCGCAAGGCGTCGAGAGGGTTGACGCTGGCCTTGCCGGCTCGGAGCTGCGTGGAAGGCTTGCAGGGTGTTTGTCGCAGGCGCAGCTGGCGCGACGCGGTGGTCGAGGAGATGAGAATGCACCCGGTGACAGCGCCGAAGGACGCAGTCAGATACCGGTCAGCTCGGGGGGACAAGAAGGCTTCAGAAGGTATAGCGGAAGAAGGGTGTCGAGGAGAAGACTGGTGAGTTGGTCTTCTTGTGAAGTTCGCAAGGGGGGTGGGTTGGGAAGTACTGGGTATGCAGAGGACCTCGAACAAAGGAAAGGACGAAGCAGATGTAACAACCAGCAGATCTGCTCCTAATTGGGGACGATACAGCAGTAATTAAATTATCTTGTGCACAGCACAGGAGGAGGAGAAGTGGCCAGTGGTGTCCGTTGGGAGGAGCAATGAGTCAAGGGAGTGTATGGGACGGTCGTGTTTGCGAGGCCAAATGCGAGAGAGGGAAAAAGGATAGGGCGGAGAAATGAGGATAAAATGAGGACTTGGGATATGCACGAATGATGAATTTAGGTAGTGTGCGGGTGCCGGGTGTGGGAGTCTGGGAGATGCGAGTGGATCTCAGCTAGTATGCTACTGTACCTACCTTGTACTAGGTTAGGCGGTGGTGGCCGTGGGATATGATATGGCACCATGAGCCACAAGCCATGGGACAACGGTCAGGGAAGGTTCAGGGCGTTCCCACGTTTCCTGTTCCTCGACAGGGCTCCCCCCCTTTTGACCAAGTCTAGGCCGAAGGGGGGGGTTGGGCGACGGGGTGTGGCTCGGGAGTTGTACGAGGGTGTAATTGACGTGGTAAAGATTGGTAATATAATCATGGGAAGGGTGCCGTCATAATGACAAGTCGGTACCTGATGAGGTACTGGGTACTGGATACTGAGGATCTGGCCCTCAGCTGTATTCGGTACCTTCACAGCATTGTTCCATTTTTCCAGGTTCTATTTCCAGGCACGACGACTCCTTTGTATTCCTGGCACCTCGCCCAGGGTGACCTACATTCCCTCCCTCGAGCAACTTGAATTAAGCTATTCTAGCCGCCAGAAAAAGAGAGGGAAAAGATTTCTTTGTGATGCGGCACCGCGGCCCCCTTGCTCCCTTGCTCCCTTGGTCCATGACTCTGGACTCTGGGCTCCTCCATACCACCCAGCCCTAGCACCAGGGCACCCAACGCAAAAAAGCCCCCAGCACTTACAGGCTTCTTCTTCTTCTTCTCGCTCTCTTCTGGCTTTTTCTTCGCCTCCACTTCTCGCTTGGCTAAACTCGGTAGGAAAAGTTGGCGGAGCCGACGGTTGACAGGGGCAAACAGCTCTCACAGCCAACTCTCTTCCCTTCCCCTCCTTCTGCCTCTTCCCCTCCCGGTTTTTCACCTTTTTTTTTCCCCCCTTTCGGCAACCCATGCAATCGCACCTTTCCCCCCCCCCTGATCCCAGAAAAAAAGAAAATGCCCAGCCAACTACCACTACAACAAAGGGCACTACATACGAGGTTCTGCCACTACGTACATACTTTGGCCACGGCTCCCTCACGCCCTTGTCTGCGATGTTTCCATCGTTGTTCTGCCCTTGCCCTTGTCCTCCCCCTGTCTCCTCCGTCCTCGCTTCTTGGACTGTTTTTCGCCTCGAGGATTCATCTGTTGCCATCGCCCATCACGACAGAATCTTCCACTCATTTTTGGTTCTGGGCTCTAGCCAATGCGTTTGCGCCCATGTCCGTCCATTCCTTCCATTCCCCTTTTTCTTTTCCACTCCCACCTCACTCTCTGCTTACCCAGGTCGATAACTCTCCACAGCCTCCGGTTCCGTCCGTCACATTGTACAAGGGCAGTAAATTGTGGTCCAAAATACACGGGCAATTGCCTCGTAACGAGTCCATTGTACGTCCCATGTAGTCAGGTCGGACGGAGATACCACTTGGTAAGGGGCACGTGCAAATTGACGATGGGATGCCCCATGGTCAATTCAGCTGACGGCATGAGCTTCGTCTGCAACAGCGCTCTCTGGGTCAGGCAGATTCCTCGCACAATACGTAGACGGGAGACAGAGCACATCAAAAAGCCTCGCCTCACCACTCCGCGCTGACCTGTTCTGCTGCACAGGACCAAATCTGGTCGTTCGATGTGTCCGCTGACGATGCAGCCCTCCACATTCCAGCGCGCCGACACGAGCTCATGAACCTGCAAAAGAACCAGCCCTTACGCATTCAAGAATCGCGCATCTGCAACCCGCCTGTCGCATCGTGCCGACCAGCTGCGGCTTAGGTCGCTCGCTGCTAAAACCCTTTGGACCGAACTCGATCATGAATGCACGAGTTGACATGCATAGAATGGCGATTTCTGCACCGCGCCAGATACGTGGCAGATGCCATCTCCAATCTTTCTCGATCCTCCGCTGCAGCTGCGAGTCAACGGTCGCAAACCCCCACTCTGAGGACCACCGCTTGGACCAGACTGCAATCTGGTGTTCACCGTGCTTACCATCTAGAATCTTGTCCCGTGCCAGTTGTTGTGTACGCACACGCATCCTCCGTCTAGCCTAGACTCCCTCGACCTGCACAGGGTGAGAGCCGATGCGATGAGAGAAAGGCTTGTGGTCTGACGCAAGAGTATTCCTTCTCTTAAACCCTCTGGTAGAGGCGCTGACCCTGTCTGACGAGAGCGCCTCGCCTTCGATGGCACTTCAGCGCGTTTGCCCCATGAAGAAAGCGGAGTCCTTCGCTGGCATTTGGTGGCATTGCACGGTGCAGAGTCGATTATGCTGTGCTCCGTAGAAGTTGGGTAGTTCGCCTGCAGGTCATATGCACAGCCGATCTAACATGGAAACAGCGGTTGTAGGATGTCGATGGGAGCTCTCTGGGACCGCTTCCCGTTCGATTTTATTTGTGGGCGTAGTCTGCGTGGTTAATGCTCAGTTTAGGGTTGACGTGAACTGATGTCAGACTCGGATACTTTGACGGGTGGATGGCAGAGTGAAAAGCCACTTGAAATGACAGGTATTGCGTATCAAAGAACCGACCCGTTGGGCCTCACTAGCCCACACTAGGCAACCAGCTTCCGTCCGGCACAGCTTGGACAAGCCAACTGTCTGATTTTCCCCCCCTTCATCGACACTGCCTCACCAAGTCAAGTCCACAAGCCCGCAACGCCCACATATCCACGAGTCCACAAATCCGGCTGCTGGTCGACCCAAGCTACCTGTCCCGTACTGGGTACTATATTCCTTCACTGCAACAACGGCAGGTCCTAATCCTGTCCACGTCGCTCTCGGCCCCCCGATGATTGTCTGTCGGGCGTGAACAAGAGTCAGGGTGCACACCGTCCTCTCCGCCTTGGCGGGGCGCGCAAACGAGGTACCGAGATGAAATGGAGACAATAGAAGCCGGCAAATGCACAGGCGCCTGTATGCAACCAAAGGCGGACCATGTACATGCCTCGTGCCAGGGCTGCTGACCCTGCCCCCCAGAGAGCCAGCCCAGTCATTTCGGGCGCGAATATTGGGTACAGCGGTACAGCTCTGTGTCCGGCGCTGATTATTGATCTATACTTGTCCTCTTCACCCTGGGCCTTGTTAGCCTCCCTTCTCCGCAACGCCGGGAAGGAGAACGAAGAGACCGACCTGTGCCTGTTTCAGAAAAGCACAAGAGGTGCCGCCAGGCCGATAACCGGATCGAGGTGGATCGAATTGACGTCGTGTTCCCTCGCTTGTCGGGTAGGTCGGGCGCCCTCACTGGCCGGGCGATAAGACGAGAGCAGGACCTCCTGATGGGCAGACGCACCCCGGATTTGGCCACGCCTCCATCACATCATTGTCTTGCGCACCCAACGCCATGAAGCCTCGGCCGGGACAGGGTACCTTGTCCCAGCTGCCCTCTGACGTGGGGGGATGCCTGGACCAGACCTGACGCGCTGACTAGAATACCCATTGGCTCTCCACGCGCCCCGTTTGACCTCAATTGGTTGGGTACCACCGCCGTGAACCAAAAGCCTTTCTTTTCAGCTCGCTGCCGCCCAGGTATTAGCACCAATACACGGCAGCGAAGCTTCGACGGCTTCCTCCATTTTTCTTCTGGACCTCGCTTCCGCGCTCCGGCCGTTTCAACTTGCACGTTGATGGAAATAGGCGTTCCGCTCAGTGTCAAATCGGGCGCGGTCAGCATCGTCTCCCAGTTTTGCGACGTGACAAGAGGCTGGAGTGCTCTTCCATCCGCAAACCGCCCCTGTCGATTTGCGAAAGGCAGTCTTCGCTGTCACACCGCCCCCGAGGTGCATCTTCCGCTCGTTGGATGTCCTGCCATTTTCTATTCGTCAATCCTTTTGCAAATCGTTTCGCTGGGCATAATTACACAATCCGTCACGAGATCAGCAAGGTCAGTTAGTCTATCATTCCAAGGACTTTCCTTCCTTTTCAGACGAATCAGAGAACGAGACAATGGCAAATAATCCTTTGTCGGCATTGCATACATCATTTTGGGAACGGGATTCGCCATTATGCGTTGGCAAGCCCTCTTTTTTTCTGTCGCGTCGGTGCATGCGTTCCCCCCACTCGTAAGCGCCGTGGGATGTATACTGGATTTAGTTCACGTTGGTCCTCTACAAAGCAACACATCCCTAGCAGCTCGCGTACCAAATTGTGGAGATGTCCAGGATTCCTTCGGAAATGACTATTTTGCAGTGAATGCACTCGTGACCTTCAAAGGCGACCATCAATTCCTGGTTTAGAATTGACACGTCACAGTCAGCAGCAGCAGGTTGGTTGAAACATTCTGAAAAGGGGCAAATTTCCGGCCAGACCCAGGCGATTCACGCAGTCAAGAATCTCAAGGGGGAAAGTACTACGCGCTGGTGACAGACAGGCAGGCCCCGGATGACAACCACCTATCAGGGACAATTCGTACAAGGTACGTGCTTGGAGTCGGATCGAAGCTACTCGGTCTCCACCTCGTCTCTTTGTTATTTCTCTGCCTGTCTCCCCTTTCTCGAACATACGAATAGCGCTCCGGATTATCCGACCTTGTGGGGCTGAAGATTCCAAGTCATGATGATGCCCTCGATGATACTTTTTGGTTCCCTGGAACTTTTTGAGTAAGTTTGTATGTGTGTGACGACGTCAAAGCTTACGCTTTGCGCGATTGCGCCATTCCCGTCCTCTTTTCTGCCTCTTGAGCAAATTCATTGGTGTCACCAAGCTAGGGCGTCCCGTGAACTGACATACAACCGTCCGTCTTCCTCTGCCTCGAAAAGACTTGGCATTGCTGGATGTTGCGTCTATCAAACCTAGAAGTGCGAAGTTTCAGACCGGTCCTAGTATGTTAGGTCGCTGCGAACGAAAATTGCGTCTCCGTGGCACGCAGACTCGCAACACACCCCAAAATTCAGCTTTGAGACACTGGTGCAAGGACACCGTATCCATTTACTACCTAAGAGGTATATCGCAGGGAGATAGAAACTCCGGCAGCTCCAGGGATAATCCTTCATCTGCAACCAGCACTACAGGTTATGTGATATGAAGCGGCCCATATTCCAATCCTCATCACCTGATTGATAACAGAGCTTTGGTCAGGGTCTTGTCTTTGGGATGATCGGGGTCTCCAAACTTCGCCAAAACTTGAAACACCAGAAATTTGGTCGTCTGCGGAGAATTTCAGCCCCCTTACCGAACTTGCCAAATCTTTTGCAATCTCAACTCCAAGATAAGGTTATCCTCGGACGGCGATCGCTGTGCCAAAGGGGCCCGTCGCTTCTTTGGCATTCACTGCAGGACGAGCTCAATTTCAGAACCCCACAGCAAGGACGAGTGCAGCCTTCCTAGCCGAACAGGGACTCTTGCAAAAAATAGAGTCGATCCAGTGCCCTTTGATGGCGGAACGAGCAGGATGGCGAGGAAGCGCAGCCTGAAACTGGCTGAAAGGTAACCTACACCGAGTTTAGTGCTCCTTGCGATGAGCAAAAATACATGCAATTCGCGTCAGAATCCCGGTCAAAGACGTGACGCTGCCTTTTGGTCTGTTACCAAGGTTTGACACTGTATTGATCAGTTACGGCGGACACAGCTATCAAGGTTGTATCCTGGCCGCTCAGAAATTGTTGCCATCCCTCGCAAGGATAACTCGAGCTGTCGTGATACCCTATCTTTCAGTCGCCGTTCATTACGATTTGCACTGAGACTGATCGTCCACCCTGAAGACCCTCACAGAGCATCGTTGGTGGGATCAACTCCTGCATCAAGCTTGAATGAGAGGCAAGACATGATTTTTTTTTTCATCCTCCAGTCCTCCCATTGGAATGGATGAGCACGGCGTTGCGAAAGTCCCACTGTGAGCTTTGTCCTGCTCACTGCCCGGAGCATGTGTTTGCTCTTCTCTGATTCCCAACTGTCCGCCAGTCAAGGAGCTCACTCGGGACACATGTCTCTTGTTGAGTTTATCCGCAACAGAGGGGGGAACACTTTATCGTGTTATGATTCCTCGTCCTCCCCATCTCTTCTCCTCGTCCCGAACAGTGAATTGAGTTTTTGAGTCTACATCTTCCGGAAGGGGCCCATCCAATAGCTATCCACTCCGATTCTTATATGCGTCGACGCAGGTCCGGCTACGCTATGCGCCATGCTCTGACTGCTCCAGTTCGGGAAGGCCGTTTCCCTCCGATTCGAACAGTCTGCTCATTCATGCACGTACTTGCTTGGATGCATACACGCATATGTACGTGTACGTACGTCCATGCGAGGCCAAAATTCTATTTGACGCGTAAGTTTTTTTTTTTCTCCTTCCTGTTCTATTTACTGTTCAGCCGATCTCCTGTGTTGTCGAGGCGTGGCTATGGACCTACTTGTACCTTCCGAACTGGTCAACCGCGCACAGTTGCTCAGCTGGAACTGCAACGGTGGAGAGCCGTGGCTATGGACCTAATGTGCCCAGTACCTCCGAACTGGAATGCCGTGTCCGGCTCACAGTGGAACAGCTATGGTAGGTTGAACACCCGAGGGCATGCAGGTATGCATGCGTGGATGCAATCATTAAATGCATTCAGCACGACCCGGCAGTTCTCACGCTTGAATCAACATCTGAGCGAGTGGATGACTGAACAGGTCTGAGCCCGATACAATGAGAGCGTACGGAGCCCTCATTGTACCTAAAGAAGGTAAAGGGGGTCCCATGGGCAGAGATACTCCCGTACATACATCGATCTAGCACGATGGTACCGCCTTATCGACACTTGGACGGTGTTTCTCATGTCGTCAGGACAACATACATATCCAACTTGTCCTCGGCCTGCGAGCACATCCAAGTAAAGCAATGAACGTACTCTGTAACAAGGACATCTTTTGACTCGCGGCAATCACTCTCAATCACGATCCTGTCAGGTCTATTCAAAGCTGCGGAACCTCGTGATCTGGTCCTCATCATACATATACGCCTTGCCGAAAGTCGATGACCATTTCTTACTACATGCCAGTGCGAGAACGTTGACATTGCTCGACAAGCTCACCCTCACTTAGGTAGGTACAGTCCTACTCTGACTTTGAAATCGTATGCAGGACTCAACACTCCTGTCAGTCCCACGACGTCCTCCTCGTAGCAGTGCTCATCACATCAAAATGGTCCGCTAACTGTCGGCAATGCGCCTCCTTTTCCTGGCCGTTCCTGTTCCTGATGCCGCAGGTGTACTCGGAGCGGCTCCTTCATCGTCCTTCTCGACACTCTCAGAGTGTCTGAGGCTCGGGTTTGCGCTGATCACGACGCTCGCACTCGCACTCCCATATCCACCGCTACTCCCCTGTGCTGGGGCTTGAATTGCCGACTTTGACACGAACGGAAGTGGAGTAGTTGCTGTGTGATCAATCTCTGTGCTCAACCCAGCGCCCACGTTTCCAAGTCTCTCAACTTCAAGCTCTTTCCACTTCCTAACCGTGGTCATCACGTCCTCAAACATCTCTCGTGTATCAGAGATTATGCCACCCTCCTCGCCAGAGCTGCCTCCGTCTGATTCTTCGCTCTCTGCCGCTCCTGCATCGCCATCTCTTTCCTCCACCTCTTTAAAGGGGAGAGCGACGTCCCCGCCTCCTTTCCTTAGGCGCAGAGAGCGGCCGAACCCTCGCTCTGAGCTGGGTAAAGGGTTGAACATGACTGCGTTTGCAAACACACGGACAAGCTCCATCTCGAGCTGCGACGAGTTCACTATCCCTTTGGGAGGGACGAGGTCTTCTGTTGCTCTCAGGATGTAGACGCCATTTCCCAGTGCCCGTTCCCCCCCTACCGAGTTCACATCCGATGCTATAGTCGGTGTTGTTGTCACAGCTGCAGTAGCACCGCTCTTAGAGGCCTGTTCACCATCTCCCTCGTTTCCTCCTGCAGATTTACTTCCTGTTCTCTCTTCAAACGCCTCAATCGCTGCCAAGGCTGCCTTCCCGCCTTTCGTTACAGCCGCCTTGATGCTCTTCAGATCCTGAGGTTTCAACACGAGATCTTTATATCCCGGTGCATCGCGCTCGGAAAGTGGCTTGGCAAAGATGCTCGCGAGTTTGTGAGAGACAATCTCATTCAGCAAGAGCAGAGCTGTTTTCGCGAAGTTCTTGGACACATTAATGAGTGAGGGATCGTGTGACAGTGAAAGAGAAATTTGGCGGCGCACAGATGGTTGAGCGTGTAAAGGTGCCGTGGTAGCGGCTGCTGGGGATGGTAACTGTGCCGGAAGTGAAGCCGGGGGAGTTGTAGAGTCGCGGTCAACTGAACGTTTGCGTTTATTTGAAGCGGTGATTGGTTGTATCAGATCGGTTTTAGAGGTTGCAGTACTTGTTCGAGGTCTTCCACGTCGACTGCTGGTCCTGTGGGTTTGCGGCTCTGTATCCGATGGTATCGGAGCGGGAGTGCTGGGTTCGGCTTTGATCTTTTGAGCCTGTCCACCCTTCTTGCGCTTATCTGTGGGCGTATCTGACGTAAATGAAGCAAGGGACTGTGATCGTGACCCGGCAAATGCGCTCGGGGTTGCGCTTGTTGCTTGTCGGCCTCTAGCTGGTTGTGCGACTTCTCGCGCGGATATGCTGCTTTCCTCGCCCTTTCCATCTGTCTTGCCGGGAGATTTTCTGCCCCTTGTTGTCCGAGTTGGTGATTCTGTGTCCGTAAGCGGACTAACCTCACGCTCTGGCCGAGTTGGACTAGGTGGTCGAACACCACTCGATAGTTGAGAACGTTTCTTCCACGGAGTTGACGATCTCCCCCTTTGCGGTGATTGCCGCGAGTCGCTTCTAGAAGCCGGTGTCACGTTCGCAGCACTGGGATAGCCATAGTATGGTTGACCGGGTTGTGGTGAGGGCCATATTTGAGGATGGGGAGGCTGCCCTTGGTAGTGAATGGGAGCGCCTTGAGGATATGGAGCATATCCTGGATGATGTGGAGTTGAATATGGTATTGCAGGCCGCCCAGTCGGCGATTGAATGTAATATGGCGGGTTGGAGTATGGCGGAGGCTGAGGGTATTGAGGAGGCATATGGGGCCAGGGAGGTTGTTGAAGATACCCAGCATATCCCGGATATGGTTGCTGAGGCTGCTGCATTGGAACGGGCGAGCCTCTCCCTTGGCCAGAGGCCGAAGCTCCGCGTTTCTGAGGAGGAAATTCTGCAGGGGGAGGCATGTGAGGGGCTCCCGCATATTGCGGTAATACCGGTACAGGTTGACCCTGAGGACCAGGTTGAAAGTGCTGTGGGTTGATAGCGCCATAATGTGGTCGTTGAGGCGAAGGGACCGGAAGAGTACGGTGAAACGCTCCTGGCGACTGCTGCGGAGGGTGTGCCGAAGGTGGTTGCGACGGTCTCAGCGGAGCAGGTTCTACTGACACTTTTGGAGCAATGATGGGTGTTGTGGGCGCGGGAGAACGAGCAGCTGCCACAGGTTGCTGTATGCTGCTGCGAATGGATGCAGGCGAGGCCTCTGCATCTGCTGCTGGAGTGCTTGTCGCACTCGACGCGATCTGCTCGGTTCTCTGGGTCTCGAGACTAGTAGGCAGCGCAGCGGTTGCGGCATCAGTACTGCTCTGAACTGCTGGCGGCTTAGGGGTGGTCTCTGCAGTCGCGTTCAACGGTTGAACATGCGCCTTGTTCGCTCCTTCAGTCTCGGTTTGCCGCTTCTTATTATCCTCTTCAGCCTTCTCCAGCTCCTCGATTTCAGCCTGCAATCTGAGATACTCTTCCTCTTCCTGGTGAATTTCTTTTATGGTGTTCTCCCTAAAGCGCGCATAGAGCTTGTCCACCAGTGCTTGGAGTAGTCTCTGTTCATCTCTGTCGTCGTCTTCGGCCGGAGCTGGGGTGGGAGCTGGCGAGGTGGATAGCTTCCGCTTTCGCGGATTTGTGCCATTTGGTCCGCTGTCGCCATTCACCGCAGGAGGAGCCTGGGCACTTTTCTCTTCAACCAGGAGCTCATGGTATAGTGCTTGCAGCGCTGCGGCAGTCAAGCGAGACTCATCGTACGTTTCGCTCTCTCGAATCAGATGGTTGGCATTCAAGGCGGTCGAGATGCCCTCAAAGGCAGCGCTATTAGAACCATGATGGACGACAGACTGGCAAAATGCGAGTGTCTCATAAGGCGTATAGGCTTTTAATGAAGGCATCCCATCGTCGCGGTCATTAGGTGTAAAAGTCGCTCTGGCTGGAGATGCGACCGAGCCCAAGCGTGCCCCTTTTGGGAAGTGAAACCACGAGCCTAGAGGGATCAAAACCCCAGAGACGCGTCTATGGACGATCGTGGGCGCGAGAGGCACAAGGAGAGTGGTGGTGGAGATGAGAGGGAGGAAAATGCGGTGACACGAAATGAAAACTGCTAGGTAAGTGCTTCAGCTGTTGAAATTTGCAAAATTGTTTGATGCGACCACACGCTACCGAGCGCAGACGGACGCTACAGTGCACGGCGCACCCCATCAGGGAGCGGAACTTAAGCAGGTCATTCAACTGGTGCTCGGTGGTGCTAGTCTAGCCGAACGTTCTTGTTCTTGTTCTTTTCGGAGCCCAGAGTTCCCAGCAGTGGCCCAGCAGTTTTAGGCGGCGGCGGCCAATTGCTGGGGCTAAGGGGGCTGGAGACCGGGGATCGGCATGCCCCAATCATGGTGAGAAAGCCTAAGGCTTCTAGGTGCTCGGTAGTCCGTGCGCCCTAAACTCTCCCAGTACTGCCCAGTTCTCCAGGGACCATCTGGCACCGAAGCTGGGACCATCTCGACCGGTGAACCCCTTCTTGCCCCTTTTGCTAAGATGCTGGGCGCGACAATCTCGTCAAAGGATGCGGTCTGCCCTTGGTCTGCCTCAGATGGCAGACAGGCAATCACGACCGCTACTTCTCCATCGCACCTGGGCAGACGGCACCAACCAGTCTGCCTGAGGCTCAGTGCTGTGCTTGTTCCTCAAGGCATCGTCCACTTGACCTCGATCAAGTGATTCATTCATTCATTCATTTCATCTGCTGCTGCCTGTACGACTCAGAACCCATTCTTCTTGCAAATACATCAATATCTCAACATCTCTCGCTTTTTCGCCCTTCGTTGTCCTCCTTGCCGCCATCTCACACGATAGAACACACAACTTTCCTGTACAATGAGCACATCCAACGAAGCCAACCCCGACGCAGGCTGGCAACCCAACGGGCGGCCCCAATCGTAAGCTTCAACCACCCCGGCCTCGGTCCATCGAGCCATCAGGCAGACAATGGTCTCCAGAGGTCTCCCGAGATGCTAACGAGAAAACACCTGTTTAGAACAATCGCCCTCGACTTCTCTGCTGCCCTCGATGATCTTTTCAAGCTCAACGGTATCGGCGCATTGGAGGAATCTGTGGTTCAGAAGTACGCCATATCCCTGTTCTCTTCCCCTGCCCTTGTTCGCCGATCAAAGCTGACAGCGACGTCTTGGAATGCAGACAAGACACAGTCCTCTCCCAACAATATGAACTCGAGACACTAGAGACCAAACTGCGTGAAGCAGATGAAAAGCTGAAACGACTCGAGGCAAAACACAGACGGCAGCAGAGCCAAATGATCACCAAGAGGAAACCGTTCAATGCGGAAGACAATGAAACAGAAGAAGACAGCTCTGGCGACAGTGACGAGCAAGGGAGATCTCCTTCGTCACAGCGAGCAGATGGGACAGGATGAGATATTACAAGAACGTGGCGGCCGGTTCCTGATTGCTCACTCATGCTGCCTCCCGGTGTTGGTACATCAATGATGGATGGAATCGTACCTTGTTTGGCTTTGGTATTGCAAGCATGCCCCTTTTGTGTTATGATGCATTGGGTAGAGTTCAGGCTGTTTGGCGTTTGGGATACAATCAGGCCCCTCTCGGCCTAGAGAAAGCGAAGGCGCTGCCTTCGTTGGATGCATCTTTAGAGAGTACTCCATCGCTCTAATCCTAATGGAACGGCGACGAGGTTCGCTTCTCACAGTTTTGCTCTTCGCCAACGGGACCTTGGCGACGCGTGATGTGTGTGCCTTTCTCTGGTGTCTCAACGACTTGGTTGGCCGTGGTTTTTAAGATGATTACTGTCGAAATTAGCTGAACAGAACTGGAGAAGCGTTCGCAACCAGGAGTCGGAAGCATCTCGCACTGCGGTTCCGAGCTGGAGACGCAGAAGGATAAAATCCACATTGATGCACACGCCCACGTCACGTACGTATACCGACAGTGTGAGGAGACCTCAGCAGAGAAAGCTGATTGGTTTCACCAAAGCGAACCCGAATCCGAGCCCGAATCCGAACCCGAGCCGGGGAGGATTATTATGAGAAGCAGCATGGACGGTCTACAGACTTGTTTATGCAATACTCCTGATTCCTCGTAAACGCATGTTTGGAGTACGTGCATTCTTCACACAAGACCCTCCGCCAAGCACGAAATCGTTCGGCTCCATTGCCCATTCAGATATAGATATAGATCCAGAGAGACAAAGTCCCGAGATATAGTACCTCCCTAGGTTTGGGGCAGGCAAGCTCGATATCCGGTACGCCAATTCCATATCCGGGGGGCTGGATTAATCAGATAATTAAACATACCCTGTACAGAATAACGTGTACGGCGTCCAATCCGGGCGATTCCGGCCAAGGGAATTTCGCTTTTTGAACGGGTCTAAGTTACATGTGAAGAGGGAGAGCCATCCTCGGTCGTGCCTAGGAGAAAGCAGAAGACTTAAGAGCCGGGGATCCCACTCTACAGAAGCAGACGGGGAGGGGAAAGACAGCTTCGCCGCGAGTGTGCCAGTGTTGTCCTTGAAAGCGGAGTATATAGATCAGGTTGTTGCCCAGGTGTCCTGCCTCAACGTTGCCAGACACGGGTACATTTGATCGTTGACTCGAAATCACCAGGTCCACTCGAGAGTCCTTCCCAATCATCCGTGGGAAAAATTCATACAATGGCGACGACAATGAAAGCCGTCGTGATCCACGAGGCAGGCGGGCCCGAAGTTCTCAAGATCGAACAACTTCCAATCCCGAACCCTCAGCAGGACGAGGTGCTCATCCACGTCAAGGCCTTCGGTCTCAACCGATCGGAACTCTTCACTCGCCAGGGATACAGTCCCAGCGTCAAATTTCCCCGCGTGTTGGGGATAGAGGCGGCCGGGGTTGTTGAAAAGTGCCCCAGCGGCAGATTTAAGATCGGACAAAAGGTTGCCACTGCGATGGGAGGCATGGGTCGCGACTTCAATGGCGGATATGCCGAGTACACCTGCGTCAAGGCGGACAACACGCAAGGGCTCGACACAGATCTGGATTGGACGATCGTGGGCGCCGTGCCGGAAATGCTGCAGACGAGTTATGGGTGTCTATTCAAAGCCCTCAAACTTAGGAGCGAGGATCGTCTGCTCATTCGCGGCGGCACGACGTCCGTTGGGTTGGCGGCGGCGGCCATTGCGAAGAACCATGGCTGCTTTGTTGCAGGTACCACAAGGAATGCTGCAAAAGCCACGGCTGAACTGATGCACAAGAGTGGAGTTGATCAGGTCATTATCGATGATGGCCAAGTCGCTGAGCAGGTCAAGGACAAGAAGTTTGACAAGGTCTTGGAATTAGTAGGGACATCCACTCTGAAGGATTCCTTGCGGTGTGCGGTCGCAGGTGGGATTGTGTGTATGGCGGGCATTGTTGGTAAGTAATGAACAATCTCCGGTTTGGTTGAATCAAACTGATGATCATCTCGCAGGAAATAGCTGGACCATGAAGGACGTCTCTCCGATGGAGCTAATTCCGCATACCGTCTGCCTGACAGTTTATTCTGGTGGTCCAGCTGAGTTCAAAGAGACTCCTCTCAACGACTTGCTCAAGCAGATCGAGGCAGGGACCTTGCCAGTCCAGATCGGAAAAGTGTTCAAGTTGGATGACATCGTCGAAGCACATGATACCATGGAGAAGAATCTCGCTCGTGGCAAAATTGTGATCTTGACAGGGTAAGCAGAGGCAAGCAGTGCGGAATTCCTTGTGATGTTTGGTCTGAGGACACTGAGCAACGACGTTGATAGTGGGAGATAACCTACCATATTGCGGTTCATCAATGGATGGCTTCAATTGCATTTGTGCCTCTCTCAGGGGTTGAGGAAACGAGGCGAGAAGACCCGTTGCAGATATTCACTGCGTTCTTTAGCGACATGGACTCGCTGCTTTAGGTTCCAGTCACGAGGGCAGCCCTGCGGCGCATCTTCTCTCGTTTCTTTGCGCCGCTCATCGGCTTCCGAGGACGTGCAGCTCTCTTTGTCCTGGGTTTTCCTGTATTCCACGTTTGCCACACATCTAGACAGGTTCTTTGGCCGATGTATTTGCCATCTGGCGTGAAGATCTCGACTTCAGGGAAACTCGAAGACTGTGTCGAGTCGTCTTTTGTTTGGATTGTCCCGAAAGGAGCAAAGGTGGTTGTGCCAATCGAAAGGCCTTGAGCCGTGGGTACGCCCGATTCTGTACCGCTTGATGCAGTAAAATCTTCTGCAGGAGGCTCAGACTGATGTACGCGTTTGCTTTTCCTGACCTGACAAACCAGCTCCACCCAGCCGATTCCTTCAATGAGGATATCGGTCGCGTAGACGTGGAATGGCAACTTCTCAGCGCTGACCCCAGCTCTAATCATGGAGCCGGCTCTAGATTTTGTGACATCAGTCCGCAACTTGAATCGACCGGCAGAAGACATGTGAGTCCCTGCCCCATCCGCAAGGATTGATTCCACCCCGCTTTCGCGCTCTTGTATTTGCGTGCCCGACGCCTTCTCCGTAGACGTAACGTGGCTTTTGAGCGGAACAAAGGGATACGCCAGCATGGTAATACTCCGGTCGTTTTCATCAAGGAGTGGCGTAATGCGGACTAGTCCTCCTCCTAGGAGCAGAGATTGACCAGGCTTAATAATGTGCTGGGTGACAATCGGGCGGTGTGTCATCACCAGGTCAGCTTTGTCCTCGGACTTGACATATTGTTCAAGACCCCCGCGCTCCAGACCCGGCATATCAATAAGCTCTCCCTTATGGTTGCCAAAGGGAAGTCGGATTGGAGATGCTGTCGTGCCTGCTAGGCTAGATACCAAAGGCATGGGCGGGAAAGGAACTTCCGGCTGAGGAGGGGGCAACAACTTCTTTTCAGAGAAGAAGGTGGGATCGGTAGATCTATGTGCGGATTCGATCTCCTGCTGTCGTTGAATCTCTGCATACACAGGCGCTCTGTCGCGTGAGCCCTTGGGGAAAAGGACCTCAAAGAGATTGGATTTCCCGACATTGAACTTCCCCACGAGCCAATTACCGCCACCTCTGTGCCAAATGCTTTCTTTGATGTCCTTCGTCCACCATCCTCGCTTAGACGATACTAGATGGACATTGCCCAGTCTGAGCTTTTGTCCCATGCGACCCATGGCAGTCCTCAGTATGGCGATAAACTTGGGCATCATACTGTCCACCATCTCCTTGCTTGGAGCTAGTAGATCGGACCTGGTGATGATGAAAGACACAGAGGGCCGGGAAGAAAACGAATGTTGAGACCTACGATTCTGCGTTCGGGGTCTCGCTAGCGACAAATTCTTGTAGATCGACGGTATGAGGGACATGGGAAAATCTGCAGCATCAAGGACGAGGTAGACATGGTTTTTGGCGAAAGGAGATTCGGCGATCGAGTCTGCGATCGCTTCGATGGAAGGATGTGCAATCGGGGCACCACGAGAGTCATGGATCAAATAATGACATCTATCGCAGACAGGAGGTGTGATTGGGAGCTCGGGCTGAATTATTGCATGTCCATTCTGTTGGCTTTCTTCATCTTGTGAACCTTGCAAGGGTCGGATAAGTGCCTCATCTTTGCCCAGATGCCCTTCGTTTGGCTGTCGACGCGCGCCCTCGACGCTTCTCAGGTATTTCACCACCGCTTTTCTCGACAATGAATAGAAGCCCGCCTGTCCAAGATCAACATCTTGGGTGAGTGCGCCACAGCCAGGACAGGATACGGGAAGGTGTGTGGGGTTGAGATTTTCCTTTTCAGCACGCAAACTCGGGGATAAAGGGGGTTGTCTTAGATCCTGGAGAGGAACATTTGCCTGCAGCACAGGGCGAGGTAGGCATTCCGGACGAGGTCGCTCAAGCTCAGCTGCTGCACTGGACAGAAGACGGCGAGTAGAGGAGAGGGTGCGTCGGGTCTTGACCTGACGGCAGAAGAGGTGGGCGCAGGATTTGATGTTTGGCAAATAACAGGCTCGCCATCCCCGAGGTACAAACTCCATGTAAGAATCAGCGCATGCCGTTAAAGGCGGCGAAGATGCAGCGAAGATGGCGTGCTGATACGAGGTAGGAGACGAGCAGGAGGCTACACATTGACAGAAGGTTCATGTGTGTCTGTGAGAGAGAGAGAGAGAGAGAGAGAGAGAGAGAGACCAAGCGACGAGTACGGAGTTGCCGTCATGGAAAATTGCATCGGAATTTCGTCGTGTGTATCCGCGCGTCGGTCGATTCCGCAGCGCGCACTGCGGGCTAGTGAGGGCAGGAGAGCCGCGAAGGCTCGCCAGGCGCGCTGGGGCTCCCCACAGACTCGATGATTCCCATATCCGATGAGTAAAGTTCTGAGCAACCAAAACCACCACCACTACCACCAGCACCGCCACTGGTGATTATGGTGATGACTACAGTCCAATCCCATCATGGCACCAGTCATTATTCACACGACATACCATTACCTAAAATCTGTCATCACAAACACAGCCTCATTTGTCCTATCAACCAGCGCTGCCAGTCGCCCGAGACTTCTGTCATACACTATAATCCCAAACCAGACTGAGGGCATTGCCCATTGTCGACTAGTTAGGTAATTTCCCAGTGTAAATGGAATGGCACGCCGTGAAGCACTTGAAATCCTACAACAACAGGGGCACGGCGCGGCGCCACGTTCGTTGCTCGATACACCCAGCCTAGGTGCTGCCTATGTACCTAGGCAGGCAGTCGCAGAATCATCGTCATTGCGAGAACAACAAGGGGATCCTCGGCGAAGGACCCTACAATACTACTTTGGTTGTACACCGCCAATCAGCAACCATGACAAAAACGCGACGATTGACAGTTTGACCATAACGGACGATACTGGATGATGCTGCGTCTCAGCGCTACCCAACGAGAATACTGACCACGGTATTTCCGCGCTCTATTCCAACTACTACGGCCATGCACGAATAACGTTGAACATCTCACGTATGATCCCTTGCCTCTCCCGGGAATTCTGTGGGATAGAGAAATCACATCGTCAACAAGGGTCGCTACTGTATCTCCTCCACTTTTCCGCTTTTCCTCGGCCCTTTGTACAAGGCTCTTGTTCAGTACTACAAGGTTCCGGGTCAGCATCCTAAACAGCATCAGCCAGCAACATCTCATTCGTTATGCCAGCGTCTTTGCTTCAACATGACTCAGCTCCATGTTCCATTCCTGAGCCATACCAAATCAACGTGAAGATCACACCGACCGCTACCCTCTAGATGAAGCATGTAGAGCAAAGCTCATGCGAATCCCGCCTCCCGTCTCCCTTTCCGAGGAAGGCTGAGCACGGTGATCGGTGTGGAAAAGAGAAGAGCTTGTGGCCAGAGTGCCGCTGGAGAACACGAAATGGCAAGCAGAGGCGATCCTTTCATGCTCTTGGCCTCTCAAACTAATCATATGTCAGACGTAGCCAAGATTGCCCCTGCTCAGCCTACTGTGGTTGCAGATTCGACCATGGCCATGGCGAAACTCGGACCTCTTTTCCCAACGGATCTTGCTCTAGGACGGTTGTAAGGCATCCCTTTGCCTAGGGAAAAGTCCCGTCAGCTCTAATGGAATTAATCTCTTGAGATTTGGTTCGCCTTCCTAGGTCTGTCTATATAATGTCGTATATGGGAGCCGGGGGGTGCAGCCGTGTTCTTCTTGAACAAAAGCACACCGGCAGAGTGTACCTTCACCTTTTACACTGACCTCCACTTGTCCTCAGATAATCGCACAAGTCTCCACAGCCAAGATGGGCTCTTTGATGCCAGAGAAATTCGACTTTATTGTCGTTGGCGCCGGCGCTGCAGGAGCAGTCCTTGCAGCTCGCCTGGCAAACAGCAATCAACGCCCTTCGGTCCTTCTCGTCGAGGCTGGAGGCAAAAATGACTCCAAGGATGTTCGTGCCGATGCAGACAGGTGGCTTCACCGAATGGTCCCTTCTATGAACTGGGGCTACAAAACCGCACCAGTCAAAGGCTTCGACGGGAACATCGTTGACTACGATCGTGGCAAAGGGCTTGGGGGAAGCACCGCCATCAACTTCTCCGTATGGACCCTTGGCCCGAAGGACGACTATGACCAGGTGGCACGCCTTGTGGACGACGAAGAATGGAGCTGGAACAACGTTCAGAAGAGGTACAAACGGCTCGAGTCTTATCACGCAACTGCCCCGGATGTGCCAGATGATGTCAAGCGATACCTTGACCCTAGTCCAAAGGACCATGGATGCGATGGCCCCATCAAGGTTGGCTTCCCCAAGGTCTGGGAGCCTTCTTGCAAGACGTTGATGGATATTTGGTACGCCAACGGCACAAAACCTAATCCAGATCACAATTCCGGAGACCCCATTGGCCTTGCCGCGTGCATTTCGACTGCATACAAAGGAGTCCGATCGACATCCGCAGATGCGTTAGTGGGAGCGCCCAGTAACCTACACATCTTGGTCGACACTGAAGTGGCTCAAGTGACTTTTGGTGGTACGAAGGCTACCGGTATTAAAACTATCGAAGGGCAGTTCATCCAAGCCGACAAAGAAGTCATCTTGTCGGGTGGCGCTCTTGACACTCCAAGGATCTTAATGCATTCTGGCATAGGCCCCGTCGACGAGCTTAGCAGCTTCAACATTCCGATTGTCCAAGCCAATGAAAACGTCGGAAGGCACCTCAAGGATCACCACCATGTCATGATCCCAGCTCTCCGAGCCCACCACACGAGTGAAAGAACTCGATTCTACAAGAGCAAGGAGCTTCAAGCGGCAGCCCGAGCTGCGTGGGAGAAAGACGGTAGCGGGCCATTGTCAGAATATGCCTGCGCCTTGGGTATCGGATACCTGAAGCTGGAATCACTGTATGACACTCCAGAGTTCCAGGCTCTACCAAAAGAAGACCAGGATCATCTACGAAAGCCGACAGTTCCTCACTATGAGATCATCCTCAACGGGCCATGGCTTCCGAACTTCCTCGACCCAGAGAACGCACAAGCTGGAACAAAAGTATTTGTATTCACCCTCAATCAGAGGTCGACGGGGTCTGTCAGACTTCAGTCGTCTGATCCCAAGCAGCCCCTTATCTTCGACCCCAACTTCTTTTCCCATCATTTCGACAAACGAGTGGCTGTGGAGGCCACACGGGACGTCCTTAAGGTTATGAAGAGCCCAGAATTCCAAAAAGATACCCTGGCTATAGATGGCCCTAAGAGTGAGTCGGAGGATGATATCCTGGCTTTCTGGAGAGCGAACAGCAGTTCGACGTGGCACATGATGGGAACTGCTAGGATGGGCAAAGACGAAGGCAGCGCCGTGGTGGACAAGAACTTCAAGGTGTTTGGTGTGGAGAATCTCAGAGTGGCCGACATGAGCATCATCCCCGTCGTCTCCAAGTAAGTCACGCGACCGATGTTCGATATAAGACATACGCTAACAAGTCCCGACAGCAACCACACGCAGACGACGGCGTATCTCGCTGGGCTCACTGCGGCCGACAAGCTAGTTCAAGAATATGGGCTTGACGGCTAATGGGCTTTGGGTTTACACGACTCCGTTGCTTTTGAAGGGTTAGCGGGAGACCAATGCTTGGAAATGGACATCGGTATGTTGGCAAAAGAGAAGAAAGAAGTTAGACGTCGATGGATTTGAGACAATGTTATATGGCATGGCCGGCAACCTACGAAGGGAGCCAATACATACTTCTGGAAAGTTTTCTAGTGGGAATACTTGTGCTTGTAGGTACCGGGTACGGAAAGACAAGGCCGAAAATAGAATGCTGGCAGGCAAACCCCTTGGCTAGCTATAAAGGTTCGCTTGCAAGGCTCCGTAACTGCCCCCTGCACGGTATTGGTGTTTGGATGTGATGTAAACGTGCCCCCACCGAGCTCCCCAGGCTGTCTTCTTACTGGGCAGCGGCTCTACCGCGCCGTATGCAGGCCCCCAAACAAGCAATTTAGCCCCTGACTCTCGCGCGCCGATGACCCGAGGCTCCGGCGTCTCCAGGCCACAAGCCCCCCAAGCGCCCCCTGTCAGGTCCCAAAGCAGGTCCCAGGCGTTGCAGGGTCCCTTATTCTTGCGGTTGACTCCCTGCAACCTGCATCTGTTTCTGGGTGGCCTTGGCAAATTCCCCTCGCAAAACAGACCTTGACCGGTCAATGCCACCACCAGAACCACTTTTCCCTCTGGAAGCTCGCACCCACTTCGACTTCGGTCTGGTGGCGACGAGGTCTGCTCTCGTCTCGTTTCTTGTCGACCAGAGTCCCTCTTGGACGACGCTGATCGCGCCTGCCCTGCTCCCAGCAACATTGTTGGCGTCTGTGACGGGACAATATGCTGGGGCTCCTTCTCCTTCACTTCGACCATCAGTGCTGCGACACCATCCCAGGAGATTGATTGCTGGATTGCTGGATTGCTGGATTGCCCTGGCAAACCCGCCTTTGCATTTGCTTTCTAAGCGAATGAACACCGTGACCAAGGCACACTATACTGTACACCAAAGACGCAAACAGCTTGCCCTGCCGCATAAGCCCGCAGCTTCTGAGACATCGACTGCGGCGTCGGTGGACCGGATTCACTAACCCACTCTTATGAATACCTTGCTCGCCTCGCCCCATCACCGCGATCTGAGGCTCTGTCGCAATTCTACATGACGACAATGGCGTCCCTGCCATCATCTGCATCGCACGATCACCACCCTACCCGGCCTCGACCTCGCAACGTCCAGCTTACACGAAGTTCGAGCCATGATCAACCCAAGACCGCCGACCTCAATCGACCGCTGCCCCCTCCTCCAGTCACCGCAACTGCCGAGACATTCGAGATACCTACTCTGCGTCGAAAACCCCTCCCCGATTCCCCAGACTCGGGCGCCTCAAAGCTCAACCACACTCGCTCCTTCAGCCATCCCTTCCCGTCCATCTTCGGCTCCAAAAAGTCCGAGAAAAAGAACAAGAATGGTATCGATTTTGATGGGACGCGGGATACTCGACACGAGGAAGGAAACATGAGGCACCATGCCACTGAAGCCTCTTTGCCACGCGGTGACCGCCAGCCGGTAACAGGAAAGTGTATGACGTGCGATTCAACCGTCCGGTGGCCGCAAGGCCTGAAGGTGTTCCGATGTACGACCTGCCTGACCATTAATGATCTCGAGTACAACCCGGAGACCAGAGATGATGCACAGTCATCGGCCGCTGGCCCGTCGTCTCAGCGCAAGATCGTACCTCTGTCGGTCGAGAGGACGAGAGTCCTGCTTGATCGCTGTGTCAGGCAGTATCTCGAGTCTCGCATTGAGCTGGACGAGCCTTCTACGCCTGCTCATCCAATACCAATTGAGAACCACTCACCGGCCGAGGACTCGTTTCTATTAGACGGAACCCCGCCAGAAGGCGTCTTGTATGGACAGCTCAACGACGACCAGGACTCCCCACCCCCATCGCCACGTCCCGGCGCGAAACCACGAAGTCCGTCTGAGGAATCAAACCTGTCTCCTCGTTACCCTGTTCGACATGGTGGGCCACCCTTCGTTCAAGGCCACCCGGCTGATCCTTTCAACTCGTTCGCTTCGATGCATAGCAGGTCTCAAGACAAAGGACGACAATTATCAGAGCCTGGACAGCAGTCAACCACGTTGTCCGGCCTCAGATCTGACCTTTTCCGTCTGGTTGAAAATTATATTGCTGGTTGCTTTGTCGGATGTGCCACGTTGAATCAGTCTTTTCTCACCCCTAGACCCCCCCAAGAACCGAAACCCAGGTCGGGATCAGGGACGCAACAAAGGCGACAGTTGTCCGAACCAAATTCCGCTCCAGTATTCGAGCCTGACGTCTTCTTATCTGAGCTTGATGCTAAAACCCTTCTACTAGGCGACGTCGCAGAGAACGGGTCATGGTGGTTAGGCGCTCCAAGTGGGCGTGCACCTATGTCGGGCAAAGAACCTCATCATCACCGAGACAGGTCGCCAGAGAAGACTCGCAGTTCAGCAAGTGCGAGAAATCCTAGGATCAATTGGCTCGAGCTTGCTGAATGGTATCGGCTAGTGATCTATGCCGGCGATCTTTGGGAACAGCGGTGGCACGAACTCAGATCCAAGTTGTCAGCCTCTAAAGCACAGCAACGTTGGCATTCAATCCCTTTAGAGAGCATTCAGCGAGATATCATCGAGTCTCGAATACACCTGCAGCGGAGCTTATTGAAGATTACGGAGAACCTCTTAAAACGGCCCAGGCAACCATTGAAGCATCCCGAGGATTGCCGATTCCTGCTGATGCTTTTGGCTAACCCATTGTTGACCCCTGCGAGGCTTGAGACAGGCAAGATGTTTGGCGTAACAATACCTCATCCACCCATACCTGGGAGGAAACAGATTGACGATCGAACCTATGACTCCCCCTCAAAACGTGTTCCAAGCAGCGGTAAACGACCAGGAAGTCTCGGGCACCACTCGGGCATAATCAAGCGCATACTTGGCCTGGTGGCCAATCTTTCAAATGAAAACCATCAGTATCTAGTTTCATGGTTTTCTAGATACTCAGATGGCCATTTCCAAAGGACGGTGGAGATGGTGGGCAGTTTTGTGACTTACAGATTATCACGACAACAGAAAAATCCGGCTCACGAACTCATCAATCCCACAGAGGGGCTCGTTCCTAGCTTCTCCGACTCCGGAATGCACCATGCCTCTCAAATTCACGCTGCACTCGGAGGCAGAGCTTCTTCCAATTCCGCAGGCAACTCCGACGGAAAGCCCAAGTTGTCATCGTACGGTGAAGATTGGCAGATCCGTGTTGCCGCACGAGTCATGGCGTTGTTGTTTCATGCAAACGTGGGCCATACCGCTCGGAAGAGGGACGCGTTTGCAGCCCACGAGCAAAGGTTGCAGAGTCCAGGTCTCAACGCTAAGTACCATGCGTACTCTCACGGCCAGATAATACCAATCAGCAACTTCTACAATACGATGCTGGATTATGCAGACCTCGTGGCAGACTTCGAAACTTGGGAGACGACAAAGACAAAGTTTACTTTCTGCCAGTACCCCTTTTTTCTGAGCATATATGCCAAAATTCACATCCTCGAGCATGATGCTCGAAGACAGATGGAAATCAAAGCAAGAGAGGCCTTTTTTGACAGTATCCTCAGTCGCAAAGCTGTCAGTCAATACCTCATACTCAGAGTTCGGCGAGAATGCTTGGTCGAGGATAGTCTCCGTAGCGTTTCTGAGGTGGTCGGATCTGGAGGTAGTGATATCAAAAAGGGCCTGCGTATCGACTTTCAAGGAGAAGAAGGGGTTGATGCAGGCGGTCTCCGCAAGGAATGGTTCTTGCTGCTGGTGAGAGAAATATTCGATCCTCATCATGGATTGTTCGTCTATGACGACGATTCGCGTTATTGCTATTTCAACCCCTTTTGCTTCGAATCATCCGAGCAGTTCTTCTTGGTTGGGGTGTTGGTCGGACTCGCCATCTACAACTCGACCATTTTGGACGTGGCATTCCCCCCGTTCGTCTTCAAGAAAATGTTGGCTTCGGCGCCCTCAACCGGCGACAAGTTGTCGTCGATTCCCAAGGTCGGTCATGGGTTCACCTTGGAGGATCTCGCCGAATTCCGGCCTGCATTGGCGCGGGGTTTCAGGCAGCTGCTTGAATTCGAAGGTGATGTCGAAGAGACGTTCTGCCGCGACTTCGTGGCCGAAATGGACCGCTATGGTGATGTTATCCAGGTCCCGCTGTGTCCTGGCGGCGAGAGACGAGCAGTGACCAACTCGAATCGGAGAGAATTTGTCGACCTCTACATTCATTATCTACTCGACACAGCTGTGGCAAGACAGTACGAGCCCTTCAAACGTGGTTTCTTCACTGTCTGTGGGGGGAATGCACTGTCCCTGTTTCGACCCGAAGAGATTGAACTTCTCGTACGAGGCTCTGACGAGCCACTGGACATTGCTAGTTTGCGGGCGGTGGCGACCTATGAAGGCTGGCCCAAGCAGGAAGGACCGCCCGAACAGCAGCCCCAAGTTGTCTGGTTTTGGGACTTCTTCGCGCGAGTTTCGCCCGTGGATCAACGGAAAATCCTCAGCTTTATTACCGCAAGCGATCGTATCCCGGCCATGGGAGCCACAAACCTAGTGATTCGCATCCAGCTAATTCGCGCCAAGGAGGAGATAGATGAATTTGGAAGACCAACGAATAAACCGGTGGAGAGATTTCCTATTGCAAGAACGTGCTTTAACACCCTGAGTCTGTATCGGTATGTGTCGAGGGAGAAGTTGGAGGAGAAGCTCTGGACGGCGGTTCAGGGGAGTGAAGGATTCGGGTTGAAATAAACCTTGTTGTTATGCGCTGGGCTACCGCACGATATGGCGAGACAAGCGGCAGATGCGAAGAACGAAATAGAGCTGGCTCACCATGCCCGCCGTGTTGGATCATGTGTCACGCATTTCTCTGGGATTGTTTCGGGAGCGTCGGCGCTGGTGCGAAAGGCTGAGAGTTGAGGCATTTTAATGGCCCCATGGCATGGCATTGGGAAACGGGCGCGTGGCTTGGAATCTCCGTCAAGGGGAGTGAAGTGAAATTTGGGCTCCCTCGATGGGTTCTTTTTTGGGGGGCGGTGAAACGAGGAGCATTCTTTTGCCCGGCATTGATTTGCATCTTCTTGGTTGCCATTGGGCCAAGAGGGAGGGTAATCAATGAAGGAATGATCGATACCTGTGGCTCTGGATTTCAAGAAAAGGAGAACAATTCGTATTATGAATACGGGAAAGCATAGCGACAGGTGATATTTATCTGCCCTTGGACCCAGAGATACACATATGCATGCATCCATACACGAACGAATCTTCTCCCCGACGACTTAGAAAACCGACAGCGTGTAAAGGGCGGGTTATTACAAATAACACAGGAGGAGGCCCCAACCTCTACTGATGGGCGGCCCAGGAGTGAGTGACGAGTTGATTATCAATCCGTCAGTGTGCTTGTCTCCCGTAAGAGCAAGAACAAGAGCAGCAGCCGCTGAAGACGGTAACTCGCAACTCACTCGCTTATCTTCACGATGCGACCGACGTTGTGCAAACACGAAGCGAATTGAACCGCCGATGACGACGTGCGTCGGATCGTGAAAACAAAGTGAGTGAGTTGCCGTCTTCGGCGCTCTGCTCTTGCTTACGGGAGGCACACTGGTGTTGACTTGGGACAGACAACGACGCGAGTTGAAGTTTCACCGCGGGTCGTCGGATGGCGCAATTAAGCGAGTTATACAGTCTTGGGCGCTGAGGCGCTGAGGCACGACGGCAGAGCGGAGTGGAAGAAACAAGCAAGCCCCTAGGAGACGACGGCAACACGTCCTTGTCCTGACGGACCGGACAGCGTCGTAGTCAGCAACGGGCCAAAATATCACCAATGGCCTTGCAAAAGGATCATTGTTGTCCTTCTCCCCATCCATCCCGCATATCCCTCCCCGCGATGTATTCGCCAACATGTCACGCGACAAGCATAGGAACACGCACCTTGCGGCGACGGTAAAAGATTCAAGCGCATCTCCCCCTCCGGTGGCCTCTAAGCCAAGGGGTTTTCTCGGGGCTTCAAGGAAGGATGAAGGACAGAATCTGACTGACGGCCTGCATTCAAGGCCTCGTTGGTGGCCGCCGCGCAAAGCTGTAGGAAGCTCGCCGCATTTGCAATTGTATATTTTCCGATCATCTGGTCTTTGAAAATAATCAAAACGCACCGTTGAGCCGGAAACAGAGTTCCTTTTGGCGAGCCAGCGAAAATGACCAATGCCAATGGAGCAACAGTCGGCGAAAAGGGACCGAGCAGGAGCTCCAAAGTTTCTGACGCTAGAGTGCAACTTTGATTAACCCCGTGAGACAGGCACCGGTGACAGGCTCCATACACATCTGGAACGCTGCCAGCGGATAATATTTGCTTTTTAGCATCCCAGGCACGAATGGTAACTCCTGCTTCAACATCGTGAACATAGCGGATTCAAGGCTGCACTCACCGACTTACTTGGGGGATGAATCATCTGTCACCGAAATTTTCACAGCGTGCGGTGAGAAGATGTCCGAGGTGCATAGCGGAGACATTAGTGAACAAGCTCGGCGACGGGGAAGCTGGGTTAGACGAGATCTTTGTCGGCGGCCATGGAGGTCTGGCTGTTGCAATGAGATAACACACGGGTGCACGATGATATCTCGGAGGGGCGTGAGATCTTCATGGCCATTTGGTTGGCCATCGGAAAATGTCGAAATAAGTTTCGATCAAGCAGAAACTCGCCCCGCACGCAGCTGCGCTGCCCACGCTATCGTTTTGTTGCCGTTTTGGGTCCGTCTGGTAGCTGTGGCTGGCGGGAGGATCCCCCCTCAACATATTTCTTTTTGAGCAGTTGACCGTCCTTCATATTGCCCGCGTGTAGCTCGTACTTTCTTCTCTGCAATATCTTCTTGACCTCTTTTCATTCTGTTGTGCTGCTGCATCTTTCATAGACCAGAGATCCTAGATCAACATGGGTTCCGCAAGTCTCCCCTCCAAGATGAAGGCCCTGAGTATGACTCCGTCCCATGACTGTGTTGGTTTTCGTTTCCAGAAAGAAGCGGTCAGAGCTGAAGTTTGGCTGGATGATTGCCTGACGTGCGTCTAGAGTACGATGAGCCTGAAAAATTCAGCGTCGTCGAGGTCCCTCTCCCCTCGCTCCGCGAACATGACATCCTGGTACGTAGCTGGTACACCGATCAACAGAAGAGATTGCTGAGAACAAGATGTAGATCAAGGTCAAGGCTTGCGGTGTCTGTGGCACTGACCTGCACATTCACGAGGGTGAATTTTTGGCCAAGGTATGGGCCAAAACCAGCTGGATGACTGCGGGCAAATCTGACCAAAGTTGTAGTTCCCCTTGATCCCTGGCCACGAAACCGTGGGTGTCGTTGCAGCCCTCGGACCGAAAGTCAAGGGGTTCAAAGTTGGTGATCGGGTGGTCGCAGACAACTCGGAACTCTGTGGAGAATGCTTCTACTGCCGTCGCGGGGAGGAGCTTCTCTGCGAAGACTTCCAAGCACACGGTGTGACCATGGACGGTGGCTTCGCCGAGTACTGCGCATACCCTGCCAAGCGCGTGTTCCCGATCAAGAATTTGTCTGATGTCGACGCAACCCTGCTCGAGCCCGCTTCCTGCGCCGCCCACGGTTTGGACAAGATTGCACCCAAGATGGGTTCAAGCGTGCTCATGTTCGGCGCGGGGCCTACTGGTCTCGTCCTGACACAGATGCTCCGCCAGAACGGGGGTTGCCATGTTGTCATTGCCGCGCCGGAGGGACTGAAGATGAACCTCGCCAAGTCCCTGGATGCGGCTGATGAGTATGTTGAACTGTCCCGAAAGGACCCCAGCGCGCAGTTTGAGAAGATCAAGAAAGAGAATCCGTATGGATTCGACATTGTGGTTGAAGCCACGGGCAGCGTCAAGATCCTGGAGGACGCGATCAACTATGTGCGAAGAGGCGGCAAGCTCGTGGTGTATGGCGTGTACGGCAACAAGGACCGCGTGTCGTGGCCGCCGACCAAGATCTTCGGGGACGAAATCACCATCCTTGGATCGTTCAGTGAGACATACAAGTTCCCTGCTGCCATCGACTATCTTGGTATGTATCGTCCATCTCCAGCTCTTTCTAGGGCCCTGTGACTGACAATCGGGTGAACAGATACGGGCAAGGTCAAGGTCAAAGGCATCGTAAACAAGACGTTCAAGTTGGAGCAATGGGCCGAGTGTCTGGAGTCGATGAAGAACAAGAGTGCCATCAAGGCAGCTATTGTCTTTGATTAGAGGAGCGCGTGGCCGATGTAGTTGGCAGGTCTTTCTTTGCAGAAGACGAATTTGTTGGGGGGTTTGTGGTGGTTTAGAAAGCAATTCCCTGGCGGTTGGTAGGAAAGAAAGGTGTGCTGGGTAGGAGAAGGTTGTTGAGACGGTGTGTACGAGGTAGAAATGGTCAAACCACCTTTTTGGTTCATGTACCGAACACTTGGGTACTCGGTAATAGACGCTTGACGCCGTTACGCTGTGACGCTGTGACGCTTTGGCCCCCCGCGTTGTCCTGCCGTCTTTCCGTTGTGTGACTGTCCTTTGCCCGCCTCTCGCCTCTTCGCCCAATTCGAGCAGCAAGCAACAATCATTGCTACCAACCTGCTTTCGCTCACACACACACACACACACACACACACACACACACACAC